>NC_056745.1:522815480-522840480 GCF_019279795.1 Protopterus annectens
CATTACTTTTTTTTTACATTTATATCATTATACTGTAGCTACATAATGCAGTCATTTGACCATCTCTTAATTATTTTCAGATTGTTTAAAGTCAGAGAAGAATCTAGATGACTGGCAGGCACAGTAGCCTAAATCACAAACACGTTCACGCTGGACTGACTTTTCATAAATTTATGTCAGCCTAATATATAGATATATATATATATTTTAAACAGTAATTATATGGTGCTTTTATGTTACTGTGATCTGCATTCAAATGTGTATCTGTTTTTTATATAAAGATTGACTTGCTTATTTGTACTTCCATTAGGCCCACATCCTGGGATAAATAAATCATTGTTTACAACAAAATTAATCTTGAGTATTTGCCTACAATTTGCAAAGTTGCCATTTGTGTAGTTGTTGTCTTTAATCTCATCATCATCCTGGTGCAGTTTCTTAAATTCTCCTGGTCCTTGGCAGACCTTCTAAAACCTTTTGTTCTTTTCAGATTCGCATGATCAAACACGATTTCGTAACTAACACATTCAGTCACTGAGACTGCTAAGTCAATGTCAAGCTGCCTTTGAAAAAAATTACACTCTACAGTGGATAGTAGTTAAATTATTCCAGAACTGGACTTCCATATATTAAATAATTGCACAGATAATTTATGAATCATATTAATCCTTCTTTGTAACTTTGCAGCTTTCCTTTTTTTAGTTCTAATTGTTTTTATCTTCTTGTATTTCTGGCATGAGAAGATATTTGAATGTGTCTCCAATACTGATCACTGACAAGCTTCATTCTTAAAACATCACTATGTAAGTTATTCAGCATATTTCAGATAATATGATCTAATTATATATCATTTTAAGGTGCATGGGCTATGCTTTGCAGTTACTGCAGTTATTTTACAATATCAGGGCATCTTTGGTTCCCTGCCACATTCCAAAAGGCACGCATACTGTAGGTTAATCGGTGCCCCACAAAATTATAATAGGCTTTTAGAGATTACTAGGCTAACAGCTCAAGAGCCCTTACAAGCCCAGCCAGTTTTATTCAGATTTTACCCAATTTTCTATCCCTACGGGAGGGATAACAAGAGTCAGTCATAAAGGGAGGTTTTGAATATTTTTTTACAAACTGCCTCTGCCCATAAGTGACATGGGCGCCACCCCAGGAATGAATTTGTGATTTTCCATCTATTGGTTTAGATTGCACTTGAAAATGATCAGTGAAGGGGTCTCTTTCATGTGAACAAGAAGCCTATTCCAGTGAAGGAGCAATTTCTGGTAAACATCTGTCTCTCCACAATGATCTCATTGTGTCAGTGATCAGGTTTAGATCTTTGGAGCGGGTAACCCTTGTGCAGTCAGAGCCGGATCAAGGTCAAATGGGGCCCTAAGCAGGGTAATAAATTGCCCTCCCCCCAGAGCAGCCCCTCCTGCAGCAACCTCCCCCAGCAGTCCCCTCCCCAGCCATTCCAGTCTTCCACTACTTAACTATTTCTTTCCAATTACCATAAACACTGTTCAAACCTGTCAGTGTGCATACTCCTTTCTTATTTGCGTCTACAATGATTACAGATATTGAAATAAAATAGCACAAACACTAATAGCCATTTGCTAAACAAACAATACAGTCTCTCAGTGAAAACAGACTTAGCATGAGAAGTTAACTTCTCTGCCCTTGAAACTCACATTCTTTAGAAGCTCACATTCATTGAAATGGCATTAAAACCCACATTCAAAGAAAATGCATCTGGCCAGTGGAGGATTAAGTTTACCTTTGGGGCATTTTCAAACTATAGGCTCCCTGCACACATTTTTAGGGCCATGCATACATGTATGTGTTCGTTGATTCACGTTCATGATTGTGTTAAATTATATTCCAGCACCACTTGTTAGAAAGTGTTTTAAATTTGTAGTTTTGAACATTCTTCCAGTAAGCAATGAAACAAAATGTATAGGATCATAGGAGGTTACTAGGCTAATGGCCCTGGGGCCCTTACAAGCCTAGACAAGAGTTTATCCCCAGTCAGCAACTGTCACACTTGTCAAAGAGGGACAAAGGTGGAACCCCTTGGACAAATTTATGGTTTCCCATCCACTCATCCCATTCCCATCTGTTTAACATGTATGGGAAGTCTATTCCAGAGATGGGGCAGCCTCTGCGAGACAAACCTGTCTCTCTCTAGCAGGTTTTGCTTATGTCGCATTTTGATTTAGGCCTATTGAGTGGGTAATGTGTGAGGAGTTAGACTTACAGATATGGAGCATCTCTAGTAGGGCAGTAGTCTGATATTGCCTTAAAAGCGAGACACAGATCACCTCTGAGAAATCTGTATGAGACCAAGTAGAGTGATAGTGATTTAAGCCTGTCCACATAGGATAGGTGTTGGAGGCCACGGATTCTCTTTGTGAGGTATTTCTGTGGCCTTTCCAGATGGCGCAGGTGTTTGGAGGGGTACATACCAAACAGGGCATTATACGCAATCATAGGTCTAATAAGGGAGGAGTACAGAGAGGTAATAACCGCCTTTTTTCTGGATGCAAATCCCTTTACTTATAAGATGAACCAAGTAAAAGGCTTTTCTGACAACAGCCGCCACGTGATGGTCGAATGTGAGATTGTTGTGGTATGAACCAATAATGATAAAATGACCCATTTCAGAAAATGTCAACAATAAAAGGCCACTCAGACATTTGTCATTACAATCCACCAATATCAGTTAATATGAACAAACTCTGCGGAAGTAAAAGTCATCCGAATAATTCCACATTAAAGAGATCTGTAACTAATGAACAGGTTGCTACTGGCAAGCAACTTTACATTTCAGTGTTTCATTTAAAAAGTCAGTGCCTGCTGCTCTTGAAAAATTAATTGCCTATGTAACATTAAAAAAATATAAACTAGTAATATTGCAATAGGGAATGACTTACAGAGAAGTTCATAGTTACTAGGCATCTCATACAAAGGAGGGCACATTGAGGAGTGCAAAACCCCTATCCCTCTTAAAATGTACCAAATAATTAGCAATTGAAATGGCACTGCAATACCAGCACTCCAGCTACATGGTGTGATAGTAGAATCCACAGCCTTCTGCACCAAAGGCAATTATACTACTAGCACTACTTTCAAATTCTACAGCACTAACAGTAATTGCCATTTGCTAAACAAAACAGCTGCACATTGAAAACAGACTTAGCATGAGCAACAGTAAACTTCTCTTCCCTTGAAACTCACAATTTTATGAAAATGCACTGAAACTCATAATTCCCTGAAAATGTACTGAAACTCAAACTCACAATTCCATCAGGATCTGTTAGCTGGTGTACAGAAAGCAGGCTCTTTTCTCCACTGAAGCTCACAAGTCCTTCAGCAGTCTGGTAGCTGGTGTAGAGGACTCAGGCTTGTGTCTCCTGTAACCAAATTGCAGGGTCAAGTGTGAACAAGTTAATTGACTAACCTGCCCCCCAACCACCCAAGCTAGGGCATTACAAACCATACCTCCACACCTCTCAACCTCTTAGCACAAGAAATATGGACAAAGCCTAAAATAATGGATAAAATTGTCCGAAAATAGGGATAGATTTTAAATATTGCTCTTTTTAACTTAGAAAGTTGCTAGAACAATAGGATTTGTGTTGGCATGCATTTTCTGAAGGTTATGAAGTCTGAAACTCATGTCATTATTTAGTGACTTCAGTTCTCTTTGAATTGCCAGAAAACCACACATTTTATGAGAAATGGACCAAAACTATGAGACTAAATCTAGACAGTTGAGAGGTATGTTAAAAATGCACGCACACCAACACACACCTACCTTCTCTCACACATCTACTCTCTCACACAGCAACACACACCTTCTGTCTCATACAGCAAAAAATTACTAGTTTAAATTTTACACAGACACACACACACACACACACACACACACACACACACACACACACACACACACACACACACACACACACACACACACACACTCTCTCTCTCTCTCTCTCTCTCATGTGAATAGAACAGCTAGTTTAAATTACATACATACATACATACATATATGATCATAGGAGATTACTAAGCTATCAACCCAGAGGTCATATTAAGCCTAGCCTTTTTATCTCAATGTAATACCACAGAAATGCTAGTCAATACCCAAGATTGCATTTAGTGATGTTATATGCATAATGCCTAAAATATTAATACCAAAACAAAGAGACAAATCAACTAAGTTTTCACATAATTTACTTGACATATGTACTATCGGAGAAAAATTATTATTGCACCAGATAAACACAAGACACTCCAACATTCCAATACAACTACTATAAAGGAAAAAAAAATGACTGGGAAGGGGGCAGATATACATCTACACATTACTGAGAGCTAAGTTTGTCTGAGCAAGCAGAGGTCTTGTACAGCACAACTGTAACAGCATGGGGATGGTTGTTTGAGGTTGCACATTTTTATTACTGTGGTTAGTGCTGTTGTGTTATTTCAGAAGCTGTTAATATTTTAGTTCTAACTTTTTACAGCTATAATACCACTACTCCTGTACCATCAAGAGTGTGAATGTACAATAAAGGGGCTGGCAACTGACAAGGCTTGCTAGTACTGCACATTTCATAGAATAGTATAGTACATTGTCAAGTATAATCATAAAACATTACCAATGACCTCGCTGTGGAGCTTGCTTAGATGGCACTACTTAAGTTATCACCTAAAATATCTATACTAACAGTGTGCATGTTTGGAATAAAGAAAATGAGACTTTAACAGGTTTTGATAGCACAGAAAATAAGGCACATCCTTGCACAACAGGCACATTTGAATGCACTGCTATAAAACTACCAAGCAAGTGCATGCTTCTTTTTTATTACAAGTCCCTATAGTTGTTTTATAAAAGGCTGCTGGGTTGATATTAACTACTTCTGAACACAACTATTTTACAGCATTCATGACAGACAAGTGCCTTACACTACACAGCTTGACAGAATCCTGGGTATTACAATTAAGTAGACAGCTCCGAAAAAGATATGGGATCATGATTATAAACTCTAGTTATTTCATGCCCCCAAGCATGTTAACGGAGCTCATGCTTTTCATTACAACTCCTATTCCCCCCCCAAAAAAAAAAAAACACGTTGTGAAAATAGGTGAAGGCTGCCTAGCTAGATAGAATTTTGTAGATAATTCTGTTTTGTAAATATTAATGTAAGCCAGAGGCTTGTTCTCTTAAATGCGAAAAGACTGTATTGGATGTTGAACTGCAAAAATGTAACAACAGTGCACTCTGCTGTAAGAAAGCTGATAAGTCAAGCATTGTGAAATTCTTTGATCTAAAACTTGGAGTCGAGATATCTAGAGGGAGGCATTCTGCCTACTGTTTTCAGGCCAGAGTTAATCGCTAGAATTTACATGTATAATTTCTTTTATTACCCTGGCTGTCTGACCAGCTGCAAAATCAGAAGGACTATTAACCTCTGAGTTTCTGTTAGCCTGGGAACCAGAAAGAAATGATGTAATCTGAAATGAATCAGTGGTACTGCATTATCAATTTAAGGACAGAAAGAATGAGAGCATTTAGCATTTGTCTTGAGAACATCCAACTCACCAGCACTCTGCCTGTGTTCTATATGTAAGTTTATTTTAGAACTGTGTTTTCTCTTAGATATAGCTAGGAACTAGGACGAATAGACTAGTTTTTTCTGTACTGATATTGAAACTTTTCTATTGTATTATTTTAAATATTTCTCTGTGATCTCTGAACTCTTGACTAGCACTGTGTAGCAAGAAGTATTTCCCAGGATTCAGCAAGCTCTGCACGGCATGCAGGAATAGTGCAAGAGCTGCTGCTGGCAATATGGCTGACGTGCAATCCAGGAATGAGCTCCCGTGACGTACATGAGTGCTCCTGCACTATTCCTGCAATGACACAGCCCCTGTATGCTAATTACCTCATTTGCTGGTGAAAACCATGCAAATGAGATGAATTAGCAATCCAGGAAGCAGGCAGGCATCTGTGCAGGAATAGTGTAGACTGCAGAAATGTATTCAGCCAGTAGCTGAATACATTTCTGCAAACTACAAAACAGAGGCATGACAGCTCATAAAAATGCATGTATTAGAAGGGTTAGGCATTCCAAAGGCTAAATATATGGCCATAGGCATGAAAATTAGTTTCGAAAATAATAAAAAAAGCTGGAAATAAGCTTTTAAACCAAAATCATAATTTTGCCATAGTGGTCAATGGCATGTATAACACAACAAGACCATGGAATAGTGATTGCTAAGGGGGAAGGCTAAGTGTTGGTTTTGTAACCATGCATTAGCAGTCAGTTCTATGCAAATGAGGGGAATGATACTGAATCACAGATTTTCCCTCAGTGCTAGCTTGCACCCAACCATGTAGGCTAGATGACTTCAGAAGGGGATGTGTCATGCATGCTGTAAGCTTATTGGAGCTCTGTGGCCTGTGTTTGCCCTTAGCTAAGCACAGCTAAGGAAGGGGGGGTGTCTGAAGCTGCTTAGCAGTATTTACATTGCCTAAATGGGTGTATCTGCACTACTATAAACTATGCAATCACCTTTCACTCTGGTTTTCCCACAAACTCTACACCACCGGTGTACACAAAGGGCTAAATTTTACCTAACAAAATCAAAAAAATGATAGGGGCTGCTTTCACTCTCATAAATCAATATGTGGAAGAGGCTGAGGGTGGTGAGGATGACAATGCTGATGATCAACCCACAGTGAGGAGAAGGATAAGAGTGTACAGACCCAGGGCAACCTACCAGGGGCTACATGAGCTGGAGACAGTGGAGCACTATAGCGTGGACAGAGACCTCGTACAACAAATTGTTGAGCTGTGCCAGCCATGCTTCACACACAGAACCAACAGAGGGGAACCCATCCCAGTGGATACCAAGGTATGTGTAGGCTTAAGAATACTAGCCACAGGTACTTTCCAAAGGCCAACTGGGGATATCATGGGGATCTCACAGGCATCAGCATCCAGGGTACTCCACCAGTTCATGAATGCCATGTCAGCACATGCCGGTGAGCACATATATTTCCACAACACCCGTGAGGTGTAAACCAGCAATATGCATCTCTTCCACCAAATAGCAGAATACCCTGAGGTATTGGGTGCTATACACTGCACACACATACACATCAAAGCACCACCCAGTGAGCAGGGTAGGGTCTACATAAACCGCAAGGGCTTCCCCTCCATCAACTGCCAGGTCGTGTGCAATGCCCAGGGCATTATAATGAATGTGTGTTCTGGCAGCCCTGGAAGCTATCACAACTCCCACATCTGGCATATGACACAGCTGTACCAGAGATTTGCCAGTGGGGAGATCCCATATGGCCACCTAGTGGGGGATGCTGGTTATGCACTGGAGCTGTGGCTGATCACACCCATCAAAAATGCACACACACTCAAACAAGAACTCCATAATGAAACACACGCACAAATGAGAATCATAATAGAGCGTGTGTTTGGGATGCTCAAGTCATGGTTCTGGTGCCTGGACATATCTGGTGTAGCCTTGCATTACTCTCCAGCTACATGTACCCAAATTGTCATTTTATGTGCCATGCTACAAAATATGATCCTGCGGAAACAGCTGCAGCAGAAACAGCATGGAGCAGGGCCACACAGCCCCCCACCATTGCCAAGGCCAGTGCAGGTACTGACTGACTCGGAGGAGGAACAACCTGAGCCTGCACCTGTAGGCAGAAGGAGGTGTGCCAAGTATGCCCAGACTTTGGCAAAGAAGCAACCCATAGCACATACAATGCCACTGTAGGAACCCAGGGAATGACACCTCTCTCTTACTCACACATACAGTAAAAGGGATGCCAAACATGACACTACTTGGGCTTAACCATGTATAGGGAGTGTACTATGTGCATCTGACATAGTCAGCCCTCCAGCACCATCTTCAATACTGGCACAGCCACAAGGTAAGTCACTCTCCCTATAAATTGCTGAATGGAGTAGTATGTTCTGCTACTTGTATCTATTGTATGGATGTGAGCATGCAAGGGAATCGGGTAGCTGAATGGGATGGCAGCAGATAGTAGACACCTATATGGCCAGCATGAAATCCATAACAAATACTGGTGTCAACATAGTAGGCAATACTCGACAAGGTGACAAATCCCACTGCAGGACATGTGGTGGACCAAATGTGTGTCCATAGGACACACACATGCATGTCAGTGAGGCTCACATACCCAACAGTCTCAGCCAGCAGGACAGGTGTAGATGACCACAAAGAAAGGGTGTGCTAAGGCCTCCAATTGATGGCAATAGAGAACAACCCCCCCCCGACCTACACAGACAGACTACAACAGGTCAGGTAGTTGGATGTTAGTTCTGAAGGGTAAGAAGTCTGAAACTGAAATGTAGTCCACAGCTTCAGGCTTCAGACTGTTAAGACACAATTTATTGATCACTTAAAAAGTGAAGCTGACAGGATGTAAACTTCACTAGAATATGATGAACTGAAAAAAGTTAAGTATCCAAGCAGTTATCATCCAAAGCTTCAAACTTCAGGCTGTTAAAACTCAATTTATTGAAAACTTAAAAAGTGACACTGACAAAATGCAAGCTTCACTGAAATGCTGAAATAATTAGCCTAGTAATTAACATCCACAACTTCAGGCTTCAAGTTGTTAAAGCACAGTAAATAGATGCTTTGTAAGCAAAGCTGACAAAAACATATACTTCACTGGAGTGTAAAAAGCTGATGAAATTGTCCAAACGATCCAAGCAGTTGTCATCCACAGCTTCAAACTTCAGGCTGTTAAAACTCAATTTATTGAAAACTTAAAAAGTGAGGCTGAGAAAATGCAAGCTTCACTGAAATGCTGAAATAATTAGCCTAGTAATTAACATCCACAACTTCAGTCACAATGTCCACCTTACAAGGACAACAAATGTCAAACAGCAGAGAGGCTTGTGCAGACAATTCATAGCTCTACATGGGACATTATGATCGCTGAACAATATAGGCAACCCTTCTATTACTCAGAGAACACTCTCTACCCATGTCTCATACACAAACACAATTGTCTAGGCAACAACCACTATATTGGTAGTTCCCTGCATATTTCCCACAGATAGTAACCACGGTGTGATTGCAGTGGACTACATGGCTGTTGACCACAACACTGCCACTGACATCAGAATATACTATGATGTGTAACATTTCCTGACAGAGTGTGTGTTATCCAGCAAGTAAAAGGACATGGCACCTATTTCAATCCCTGCAATAGGCAAATAAATTATTACAGTGGTCCTTTGCTATGTTCCCCATTGGATGCCTGCAACAACTGTAGAGTCTGCAAATGTAAACCACAAAGGGAATACCATGCCTTATACACATGCCCTGTATGGACAGATGTCACTAACTCCACTGAATACCTGTATCATGCTGTCAATGTAGGTGTAGGCACAACCTCAGTTCCATAGCCAGGTCTCACTACATGAAGTCAGGAATGCCACATCAGATGATAACAATATGGCCACACAACATGATCCAGAGACCCCAAGTACACTTCCACACATCACAGAACATGCATGTGGGACATGTGCACAACCCAGACACTGTCCATGTTATGGAATATAGATCACATACATGGCAAACATTGCACAGCACTGGCCACCCACAATAGTAACCCAGATGAGTGGATGGTGAATACAGTACCCATCTGTGTGGGCTAATCCAGGGACTACACCCCTGAGCCACACTGGAGACCATTGTCATGTGGCCTGATGCCAAGGTATTCCCTTTGCCTAACCTTGTAGCCTTGCACAGTCTTCTGGCACAGTCAACTACTACATACCTGTGAAGCAATGAACCCATGTCAGTACTGGCAAGTGTGTGTGTGTGGGTGTGTGTGTGTGTGTGTGTGTGTGTGTGTGTGTGTGTGTGTGTGTGTGTGTGTGTGTGTGTGTGTGTGTGTGTGTGTGTGTATCTGTTTGTGGAGATTAATGATTTTGAAGCCATTCACACTCACTACACCTCCCATTGCCCTACTGCAGCATGCCTGCTGATGTCAGTTACCTTGAAATAACCCTTTGGCCATATATCAGCCAGATAAGCTCTGTGGTGCATGTGAAAACTGAGTAAAATTGTAGTGTGGCAAACTAGTTAGGTAGGAGTTCTAATCCTGACCCTGCCAACTGTGATAATGTGTGTAATTCCCTAAAAGAGTGTGGTTGTGTCTTCCCTGAAACCTGCTTTTATGGACAGTCACATGTACTACACTTCCCTTATCCCTCCTTTATCACTATTGCTGATGTCACTCACCTTCAAAGATACTTTTGGACAGCTCTCCAACATGTAAGCTCTGTGGCATGTGCAATAACCGCATAACAATGTAATAGCAATACATAGTCAGGTTCATAGGTTCATAGGTAGGTACTAGGCTATCGGCCCTGGGGTCTATATAAGCCTAGCCTAAAAGGTTCCTTGGCTTTTGCCACCCAAGAAAATTATTTTCCCCTGTTAAGCAGTGCTGCAGAACTGATCCCCAGGGGGAATTTTCTATTTCCCATCCAGTCGTCAAGATTTTTCTTAAAGAGGGCCAATGAGGAGCTTTGCTTGACATGAATGGGTAGTTTGTTCCAGAGTATGAGAAGTCTCTGGGACAGGAATCTGTCTCTTCAGCATGTTCTGTTTATTGTGGTGACAAGGTTTAGGTCCCTGGAGCAGGTGGTTCAGAGAGCTTGTGATTTCTTTAAGTGTAGTATGTCCAACAGCTCTGGGTTTGACATAGCTTTGTATGTTAGGTAGAAATCACCCTTGAGTAGGCGATATGAGATGGAGTAGAGCTGGAGTTTTTTGAGACGGTCTGCGTATGACATCTGTTTGAGGCTAGTAATCTTCTTAGTGAGGTATTTCTGTGGCCTTTCCAATTGTTGTAGGTGTCTTGTGAGATACATGCCAAATGGGGCATTGTACTCTATAATGTGTCTGATGAGGGATGAGTAAAGAGGAACAATGACCTCCTTTTTTCTGGAGAAGAACCCTTTTGTGATGAGGTGTGCTACACAGAAGGATTTCCTGACTACTGTGGTGATGTGATTATCAAAGGAGAGTCTACTGTCCACCTGTGTCCCAAGGTCTTTTATCACACTTTCAGTGTTTAATGATCTACCACCTATGTAGTAGTTCATGGGTACAGAGTTTTTCCCAAAGGGGATGACAATGCACTTTTTGGCATTGAGCTTGAGGCCATGACTTTGACACCAAGCATCTGTCTCTCTGAGGCCCTTTTGTAGAATGTTTGCATCATTAGGTGATTCTATTATGGCTTCCAGTTTGCAGTCATCTGCAAACTTTGTTAGCCAAGACCTTCTGTCTTGGCCTGCACTTCAGAGAAGTAGATGCCAAACAGGAGAGTACCCAGAACCGAACCCTGTGGTACTCCACTCATCACTGGTCTGAAGTTGGACTTGGAGTTGACTACTTTTACTGTGTGGGTTCTGTCAGTGAACCAGTTGGCCACCTATGTTGTGACATAGGGATTTATTTCCAGTTTAATGAGTTTATCTATAGTTCCAGAGTGGGGGATGGTATCGAAAGCCTTGGCGAGGTCAAGATAGGCTGTGTGCACTACCTTGCCCTCGTCTATGGCTCTAGTGACTGCTTCAAAGAACTAAATCAGGTTTAGTAGACATGATCTACCTTTTACAAACCCAAACTGAGTGAGGTCCAGGGTTTGGAGGTTACCTATGTCTTTGTTTATAAGCTCCAAGATGATACATTCCATAGCCTTGCAGACAAGGCTCGTCAGGCTAATGGGGTGGTAGTTTCCAGGGTCCATGGTAGCACCATCCTTGTGGAGTGGGATAGCCACTGCTGTGCACCATACAGTAGGCACATAGCCTGAGGTGAGGCTATAATTGAACATGGTACTTAGGTGGGGTGCCAGTTCGTTCTGTAGTTCATGCAGTACGCAGCCTGGGATGTTGTCTGGTCCCATGGATGCTGTGTTCTTGGCTTTGGAGATTGTGGTCTTTAATTGTTCATCCGTGATTACAGGGGCTTTGCATTCTTCTGGTATTAAGATGGGCCCTTTGGAGAGTGAGAGGGGGGTAAAGTTAGCACTGAACCTATCTGCCAGGATGTTGGCAATATTGGTTGGTTCTGTATATTTATTGCCACTGTGCTGTAGCTCAGAGCAGATCTGAGTGTTGCCATTGAGATTCCTGACATAGCTGTAGAATGCTTTGTGGTTATATTTGGAATCAGTGGCGATTTTATTTTCATAACTGGCTTTAGAGGATTTTATGAGGGATCTCAGCTTCTTGCTGAGGCTGACCAGGGAGTTCCTCCAATCTTGGGATTTTACTCTTTTCTGCAACAGCTTTTTCCTTCTGTTGTAGAGTTTGTCTATGGCAGGGGACCACCAGATTGGCTTCCTTTTTTTGGAGGATAGCATCTTGGTTCTGTTGGGGATGGCACGTTCCATGCACTCGTGTATGTGCTTATACAGTGCATTTATGTAAGATTCAGCAGTCGTACTTCTATTTTCCATCTGCATGGGTGTCGTGAAGTTTGCCACTTCTGTCTTAAGAAGCATGAGGTTGGCTTTGGAGTAGTTTTTGACGGTGGTTTACTTAATGGGGGGTGGGGGTGGGATATGGATGTCTAAAGTGATTAGCTTGTGGTCAGATCTAACCAGTGAGGAGTTGACCTCTGGCATGGAACACCAGTTACCCATATTGGTAATGACCAGGTCCAGGATACTGCTGCCCCTGGTGAGGGTGTGGACAAGCTGATCCAAGGTGTTGGAATTTATGAATTCCAGAAAATGTAAAACGAATAGGGGTTTGAAACTCAGTACCGGTAACTGTGTGTTTGTGTGTGTGTTATCAGTGTCCTTTGTGGGTGTTAGGGTGATTGTGTATTGACAGGGTCCATTGCAGTATGGGTTTTGCCACATCATTATATTGAGGAGCTACAATGTCCTATTGTCAACATTGCAAGGCCAACATTTTCCAAACATTGTAGAGATTCTTGTCGACAATCCTCAGCCATAAATGTGTACAGCCATGTGCAATTACCATGTGACAGTATGGAGTAGTACACAATATAGGCAACTGTCATAATGCCCAGATACCACTATCCACCCATGGATCATACACAAACATGCTTGGCTCTTACTCTCCTACTCCCTTCCTTTCCTATTTTGTCTCTGTCTGTCTCTCTCACTCCCTCTCTGGTGGATGTGGAGAAGTACACCTGCTTTGCTTAGGCAGTAGCTTGTGTTTTGTAAGTGATGCTCATGATCAGCTGATGGCCTGTGCACATATTGCAGTCCCCCACTAGTTGATTTCACGTGGAACAGCTGAGGTAACATTCCCATAGCCAATTGCATGGAAACACACACCTATAACTAGGAACATCATGTGGATGTTGTCCCTTTCCATTCACTGTGAGCAGGACTTCATGTTGGTGTTTGGCAAACAGCATTACAGAGGGTAGTGGGATATACCTCTTACAACATACACTGTGGAGACAGGCCAACAAACATGAGGGGGATGTTCCAGACATGACTACAGAATGTAACTCTTGCTCTTCTACATTTGAAGTAATATTGGCTTAACAGGGTTTGTGTGGATGTGGCTGTTCTACATGATTTAATATCTGTCATGACAGTGTTGTGGTTGAGGAAACTCACACCTGTAGGGCTATCTGCAGACTGGCTAGTGTTTGGAGTCTTACATGTGTTGTGTTACTCACACATTTCCTAGCTTTAGAAATGCAGTAGCATACTCTAAGGATTGCAGTCAGTACATGGTGACAGACATGTGGAGTTACTGACTTAATATCCCTCAACAGACATATTTTACAACAAACCCTGTTACACCAGTAAATGTATGGGTTTATCAGAGCAACATGTCAATATTGGCCCAGTGTTTGTGCCTCCAGCCACAGCTCTGCCAACCTTTGTACATATGTCATGCAGTAAGAGGTGCATATGTTCAGTACATCATTATTTACTGACATCATACCTGATAACAAGCCAGTGAGATATCAGACTGCTAGACATGTTATGTATAGTAGGCCTTATATTTGAGGACAAAACTTGGATATTCTGTTGTAGTATGTACAGTAGTGAGGTCTGTGTACTTATGGTGATTGTTGACAGAGTGTGTATTGTGAATATGTACCTTGGCCTGTTTATAGACTGTGATAGATGTCATTGTTCTTTGTCCTATTCTATGTGATGTTACATGCTGCTCCACTGTATGGTACCCTATTGGTGTACATGTTTGTATGGCCAGACCGGCACATGTCCCATACCAGAGTCAGGCATTGGAATATGCGGTGTATTGGCCCAGTATATGTAGGGTTAGTGTGTGAGTGGCACATATGAGGATGGTGTTGTTCACACAGTCCATATACTGTAATATTAAGTATGTTAACCATATGTGACTGTGGCTATGTACAGATTGGTTGTGGATATGCACTTTCACACAGGTGTCTGTTACTCCATGCTGTTACATGCTTGTACAGCCTGCTATATTTGCAGGTACATGTGTATTCCCCCATATGAAATGTAGGCCAGTGTTGTGACAGTCGGCCTGTAGTTTGCACTGTGCTTTGTGACATCCCTAGCAGCTCAGTGTATTTACCCAGTGTGATGGTATGTCCAGATATTTGTCAGATATACTGTTGCCGGGCCACCATAACTGTTGTGTATTTCTGACAAAGCAGTAAGATGCTGTACAGATGTATGTCGCTAACTAGGGGGTAGTATGTGGGCTTGTGACCTCTGCTCCTCCAGTTATTATGTGTCAGGACAAACAGGAGTGTGTAAATGCATAAACTGTGTGAGCTTATCTATTCCAGTATTTTTGTGATATCCCCTTTACATGGCTGTAAACATCCACTTTGTCAGGCATGGTCCACAAGTCCTGCACTAAGGGGTTCTGTGCATACCTTTGGACTAACCAAAGTGTGTCAGACTGTCCACATTTATTGGTCATGTCTCTGCTGTTTTCCACAGGATCATTACTGTGATTTGTGTGGTACTGTACTATGATGATCTTGTGATGTCTGTCAGTAACTGATGGAGTACATGTCAATATCAGACGTGACTTCCCACACAACATTTCTGTTAAGACAACCCCTGTTACAGTAGCAACAGTCTACATTTATACCTGCAATGCTTACATGACATCCCTTTGCAGTAAGAGGTTGTGACTATTGGTGCTAAGGTATGACTCCACTACATGTTATGGACATATGTTGTACATATACGTATATATATATATAATATATATATATATATATATATATATATATATATATATATATATATATATATATATATATATATATATATATATATATATGTATATATATATATATATATATATACATATATATATATATACATACACACACATATATATATATATATATATATATATATATATATATATATATATACACACACACATATATATATCCATGTTTACATATATACAGATATATATGTATATATATGTATATATATATATATATATATATATATATATATATATATATATATATATATATATAGGTTTACTATTAAATGTGCAAATGCACTTCGTTCGAATGGCGACCCCACTGACGCATTTGCGCGAACCGAAACCCTGAAAACATTTCGCTAGCAAAACGAAACCACGAAAACTCAGACGATCGACATTACCGGCCGCGCAACACCTCCACACCCATGCTACCATGGGTCGGATGGCGAGGTTTTGCCGTTCGCACATCTGGGAGTCGGTGTAGTGACGATCGCAGTTCGCAGATTCGGCAAGGCGGTCACATATCGGGATCGATCGCCAATTCAATAGTAAACCATATATATATATATATATATATATATATATATATATATATATATATATATATACACATATATTTATATACATATATATATATATATATATATATATATATATATATATATACACACACACACACACACACACACACACACACATATATTTTATATATAATATATATATATATATATATATATATATATATATATATATATATATATACATGTATATAAATACATATATATATATATATATATATATATATATATATATATATATATATATAAATATATATGTGTATGCACATGTATGCGTATATCTACATATGTATATATATATATATATATATATCCATATCCTTATTTGTAAACGTGACTGTTGCATATACCTTCCTAGATGTATCACACCGTATTTATCTGATATGTGTATATTTAGATATAACAACATACTTGATTCAATACTAATATCACTATCAAGTACTACGCAATTGTAGAAGTCAAAGCAGTTGTTCAATACTATTCAGTATGTGTACTGACAGATATATTTGAAAAACAATAACCATCTTCACAGCTGTGATGGCTTAGTAGTTGACTGCTTTGGTTGTAGTGTACAGGGTCCTGGGTTCAACACCTGCAAGTGCTGTTTATTTTGTTGCTGGGCAGGACAAGGGCTGTTGGATACAGAGTGGTTAAGGCATTTTTGAGCAGCTTTAAGTGGGTTTGTGAGGGTTTGCCCAACAGTAAGTGCTGCTAACATACTGTTAAATGTACAGGCACTTATACCATTTCAGCTTCACTTACCAGTGTGCAAATCTGCTTAGCATTTACATTTAAGCATTGCTTACACCTGCTAAGCATAGTTCAGCCCTGGTTACCAGTGATCGCATTCCAGTCTGATAAAATAGCAGGGTAATGACATCTTTAATAAGTGTATTTTATTCCATGTACATAACATACGTCTATGTCGTGTCATTACAGTAGCAAGGGGTGTGAGTCTACTGTCTGGGACACCTGAATATATATGGCTTATACAACACTCTTTTCCATTTGAATATGTTTCATACATGGTTAGTATCCCATGTTATATGCAGTCACACTGGCATGTAGTGTATCATTACGTTACTACTGTTGACAGTGCTTTCCCAAGTAAGAGTAGATTGCAGATTGTAGTACTGGAACCAAACACCCCTGCATGCAAAGATGGACTCTGAGTCCTCACTGTCATGTTTTTGGTGTGTGAGCTGTGTGTCATTAAATATTTCCTACTGGATATTGATCTGACATGTGGATATTAACTGTAGACTACTGTGTGTGTATAAGACATGTCATTGAGTGCTGCTGTCATGTAGCAATGGCATACCTATCAGTGTCAGACATCTATCTGTCAACACATTCATCCTAATGCATAACCAGTTGGCTAGGTAATGTCTGTCTGTCCTCTGTACAGATGTGCTGATGTCAGGTATTCATCTTGGCTGCTTACAGGCAAGCTATGCTTGAGTGACACTGACATGTCTGTCCAGCTGTGTTATGAATGCCACAGCTAGGATTCCCCACCCTGTATGCACCACATGGCATGGATACCTCAAATACACTACCACAGTTAACAGAACATGCTTGGGTACATGTCTCTAAGACAGACACAGACCATGTTATGTAATACATGTTGCATACATGTCAATTGGAGCATCTCATTGGCCCTCTGCAAGAGGCAACCAGATGATTGGATGTTGCATTTAATTCTCACCCTGAAAATCACTCCCATGGCATCAGTTGATAGATGGCCTGTTGGCAAATGGCAGGTGGCATGATACCACTGTACCCACATCCCCTACTCTTCCCATCTTTCCATGGACAGTATCCTGGTACACACCTATGAACACCTGCACCTATGGACTGCAGTACTGACAAATGTGTCAGTGTGCATTACTGAGAATAATAGTGTCTGTGTGTTTGTAAACTTGTAGTTGATAATACCCTGAGGCCCTTCACACCCACTACACCCCCATTGCCATAGTAAGATATGGCTGCTGCTGTAATGGACATTACATGTACCTTGTCACACTCTTCACCCTATGGGCTACCTGGAGCTTGCAGTACCAGCACAACACTGTTGTACAAATGGGTAGATAGGCATGGGTTACCCTCTGAGCCCTGGCAAGTGTGTGTATGTGTGCAAGTGTGTATATTTGTAGGATACAGCATTCTGAGGCCACATTCCCCTAATATAATACACCTTGTCACACAGTATAAGAGATAGTGATGTTGCTGACCATAGGAGAGCCATGACAAAGCATCAACCTACTATCCCTGTGGCATGTGCAATAGATGCATATCCCTGTAGTAGCACTCTTGAGATAGACAAGGGGTTGTATTGCAGTCCTGGTCAATGTGTGATGGTGGGTATGTCAGAGTATTATCATGGATTTCAGTGAGTACAATATCTAATGTGGGGTGTGTGTGCTGGGTATACTGTCTTTACACCATGGTACCCCCAATACATGTCCCAAGGTCTACTGTATGGGGACCACTGTTACCATCAACCATACAGGTAACTGATTACACTATCCAGCTCAATGATGCATGTGCTGTGTGCAACTTATCTGTAACAGAATGGACACACTGACAAGGTAGTTAGCACTGAAAAACCCAGGTCTCTCAGATGTGTGTATGACTGTTATGTTTTTGTCAATGTGTATATGACAGTATGTCACACTATGTATTGTTCATAAACAACCAGTGCATTCCCCCATTACCATACTGTGCAAAGGCCTGGTGATGTTCTTCACTTAACAAGTAACCTGGACACACCTAATCCTAAAAGCTGTGTGCAATTAAGGCCACACACATTAGTAGCAGTAAGTACCTAGGTATGGGTTCTAGTCCCAGTGTTGCCAAGTAAGAGTGTGTGTGTGTGTGTGTGTGTGTGTGTGTGTGTGTGTGTGTGTGTGTGTGTGTGTGTGTGTGTGTGTGTGTGAAGGGATCTACTTCAGTTTGCAGAAAATACATGTCCCAGGAGGTCATCTGTCCACGAACTGACTGGTAAATGCTAACACTTCACAGATATCATCTTGTGGAAATTCATTCCATCAGAACTAGTAGTAGATGTGTAAATGCCCTCTTCCCCACTGTATATCTGTACAGCGATACTAGGGTTGGTATATATATAGTTGGGTGTGGATCTTGTGGAGACAGCCACCATCATTGCTGTTATTGTTGAGTGTATCCCCCGCTTAGTCGGCTGTAATACTGTACAATTTATGTTAACAGGTTAAGTAGTTGTCAGTCACACTATCTGCATTTCTACACCACCCCACACCCTCCAAAGGGTAGGGCTGTACCACCCACACCAGCACACTTATGTTTACCAAGTTGAGGATTACACTACATTGAGGAAGGGGACATATACCCTGCCAGTACCATCGTCAATGACATTAAGCTAGCAGACTGATTATTTCCTAATGTGATGTTGTGCCTATTCTGTCTTGGTGGAATTACATTGGCTAAAATGGGTTCCTTGCAAAAGTACATACATTCATGTGCAGAGTATTATCTGTGTATTGCATCAACACAAATGCCTCTGTGCATGTGTGTTATGCACAAACATGCAGTGTGTACCACCCAGTACACTTACCAGTGTCCACTGTAGAAGAGCTGCTGACATCAGCCACCATGCAATCACCTGTATACATCCCTTAGATCTATCAGGCATGTGGCACATGCAGTAACTGTTATACAGACCTGTGACTTGTGTTCAGCTATACCCAGGATATGGCACAGTCAAGGTGTCACCACAGTGCCATACCCTTTGTAGGAAACAACAGCAGACCAACATCCTGCTGACACATAGACACCTACAACACAAATGGAATACATTATGGAGACCACAATCACTCAGTGTTAATAACAGCTATAATGCATCATGGCTGGACAGCTACACATCCTGACATGTAAGCATTAAACTTTAGTGCTGAAAATGTGTTACACAGCATTACTTTGGTGCACCGTAGCACAGTCACCCTGTGCATCAGAACCATATTAGCCTGTCCCTGCATCGATGTTATGGATGACAGGGATGTGACACAGGTATCATCATATGCACAGGGTGTGTTGTGGGTTTGCCAGAGACCTAGGCTGAGCCATTTGTTTGACATCATGTGTGTGTGTGTTAGGGGGTTTCATTATTAATTGGGCTGTGCAGATGTGGTGTGTGTAGGTGTGGGGTTGCCCTAGCTGTGTTGGTGATGTGTGTGTGCATGCATGCACACAGTTCTGCCATGTGGCTGAACTATACAGGAGTTTGTTGGACAGCTGCAGACCATACCTGGCAGGGTGTGCAGTTCACCGTCTCCGGCCACAGACACAAGAACTGTGCCTGCCTGAGGTTCCACGGGCACTACCAGGTACAAGCCAAGATATGCTACTCTCCTCTTATGATGACATATGTCTACTCGATCTGGGTCCCTCATGGGACCGGCCAGGGCCACATGCACGTGGCCTGCTATGTTGTGGTGTGTACAGTGCCCGCCTGCAGTGCTGGGGCTGGTACTGCCACTACGGGAGCAGCTCTGAATTGTTGCACGTCCATGTCGACCTCCACCTGTTGGTGCTGCTGGCCTATGCCACGTGGCCATCACACTACTCCCACCATATGCTCAAGCACAGACATTCCACAGTTGAGGATTCCCACCATTTCACCCAACTGTCTATCCAGGACCTATGCAAAATAACAGTGGGCACCAGCAAGATCATGGATGCTGTCAATAACAGCAGAATGAGTTGTCCTCTGCATCCTCAGACCCTGTTTGGTATACTGTTCCATACATGCCTGCATCTCCATGACAGCCTGAAGCATGCTTTTGGTGGCAACAGCTGTGGCACTTCTGCCAGGGGCATGATGACCAGCAGCCCTCCTACGAGCACCCCTGTACATTTGTCTGTGTGGTACCTCGCTAGACATCTAGCTATGGCTACTGTGTCCAGACACATGTGCCATCATCACCACACTATTCTGTCCCATGCCACCACCCACCAACTGTCCCTACTCTATGGCCACTGGTGATGGGGTATGTATAAGTAAAGTGACTGTGTGGGAGGATGGGGTGGATAACAGTGGGATGTCAAACTATGGCACAGCTACAGCCCCTGAAAATCCTGCCTGTGCCTCAACACACCTATCATCATTGTCAGATGCTGTATGGACACTAACATCAGTTTGCCTGCAGGAGGGACCCTGACCCACCTCACCACCTGTGAGGGGAAAACAAAAAATGCACTTTTAAGACCTGTATATCATTACTTAACTGTACACGCACACATACACAAACACACACACACACACACACACACACACACACACACACACACACACACACACACACACACACACACACACACACACACACACACACACACTTTTAGGTGAGGTTGAACAAAGATATTACACACAGACCTCTCATTACCCGTCTGTCAACATGCATGACATATGGCACTCAACAGCATGCACTGCAGCTATAGTCAATCCCTGTTACCAACATTATACATCTCTGTGATGCATGGGTTGTTGTTAGTAGGTGATGCTCCTTCCCCTGGAACACACTGCACCCATGTACACAGTATTGCTGTGCAGCTGTTCAGCACCCTGACATGTACTGTGCACCATACCTCACAGGTGTACATGCCATTGCTGAATGTGTATATGTGTGTCAGTTATGTTTGCTCTGCTGCTCACAGCCGCTTTGTCTTTGTCCGACACATACCTGGGATGATATGTGGACAAATGTCAATAGTGAATGCCTGATGTCTGATTTGCAGATCTCATCATCAATGGCGCATGTATGATCAATAAAATACAATTACACTGGCAACCTTCAAACCTTACTGTGTGTATGAGGAGTGTACACACCCTTATTGACATGGCACCCTCTTCCCTGATATGCCATGGGGCCACAGTACTGCATATGTTAACATTACACGAACCTGATATGTGACATATGACCTGTGTAATCAAATGCAGTATCAAAATGTGTTAGTTGTGCAGACGCTAATTGAGATCCTTACAATATGTGGGTGCATAAGTGTGCACACCTTTAATGTGATGATTTGCTGCACCAACTGTTAAGTGTACTACAGTAGTCACTATTACTGGAAGGGGTATACTAGCATGGCCCATCTGCAATTGCCAGTATTTGGTCACTCTGCCCTACAAATGTCCCCTAACTCTGTAGGATTGCAAGGTCAACTCATGTGCACAGCCCTTGGAGGTCACACAGTGCCTTCACTATTCATGTGGAGTCAGGATTATGTCTGCCACAATTCATGACTTTGACTGTCTGCAGATACTGCCATTCTTAGCTAGCTTTGGATGTCTTGCTTCAGTTCACTGTTGTGTTTCAGGATGGCACCCCTTCCCTTTCCTCAGCCTTTTTGCAGATGCTTGACAACGATAGCCTACACATGAGTGTCATTTTGCAGTGTCCCACATTCAGAACACCATGTGTTCCGGCCTAGTCCCTGCTAATGAACGACAAATATACAGGTGTACACTGGCACCAGCAAAGTACAGATGGGGATGGTGGGCCTGAGGTGGAGTGAGGTGTTGCTTGTGCAGCACATGCACCTTAATTGATACTGTCTGTAGGTTTTAAACTTGGTCTTGGTACACAATTACACATTGTAATACATGCCTTTGGGGGACTTTTGATGTTATTCATATGCTACCTGTAGAGAGCCCTGGTTGATGTTTCCCTGTGTCCCATCTGATTACCCTAACCCATAGGCCACACTTATGCAGAGTCCAGGCAATTTTCGACACTGGTACTGCACAGCCACTACTTGCTAGACATTCCTGCAACTCCCTCAGTGTTGTGTCATGTTGCTAGGCAGCCTCCATGACCAATTTGCAACATATGTCGTTATCTGTCTTGGATGGCCATCTGTTCATTTTCTGCATTAATGTTGTCCCATACTTCCTCATCACATACATGACTGTCTGCACTGTCAGCCATGGTATATGCAATGGTGAGGTAAGGCTACATATCCCTCTCCTGCGTGCTACCTGTTGGGTATGGGATCCATTCCATGGCTTGTAAGATGTGTGCAAGCCATGGCTGCCTCTGTTGCAGGTGAGTGGGCAAATGTGATGGACATACGTCTTGGACAGCAGACCATTTCTTGGTGTGACATTGAAGACCTGTACTTACTGGAAGGTGCATACTCATGAAGAGTGAATGCTGTCAGTACCTCAAAAGCTGCTTCCGCAGTGTTATTTGGAGTGTGTGCACACATATGCTTCCAGTGTTTCTTAAGATATGTATTTCCCATATTTGCTGTCCTAAAATAGGATTCCATATTACACATTCATTGCTCAAGTTAGGACCACATTACAAGTTGCAAGGGTTGTGGAATGTGGTATTGTGATATGCCGTTGTGTAGATCTGTAACAGTTGCCATTGTAATAGTGGTATATATACTGTTGTAGCACTGTATAAGGGTGATGTTTCAGACATGTTCCCACTGTAGGCCATTTGTCCCACCATTATGTTCATCTCTGTGCACACATCTTGTAATGGCATGTTGTTAGTTATATTGCAGGACTTTTACATACCCTTCAGATATGCCACCATGGTGACCACTGTGATGCAGTGCAGTTAACAGAAACAATAAGTGAACATGTACAGCATGCATTGTGGGTAGGTGTGTTAAATATGTGCATGGCAAATACCATGGCCATAACATGGCCAGTGTATTGGCAAACCTGAATAAACACCATACTCACCAGATACAGGATGTTGCCCCAGAGCTATACCAGAGGGACCTACATAGTTGTGTGAGAGATGTGATGTCAGTAGCCAAACCTGTGGCATTGGTACAGGGTGGGAGAAACATTTCAGTACATCAACAGTACAAACCCACAATACTACATATTATGCACATCTGTTCATTACTACAATGCAGCAACAGATTATATATATTTTATCTCACATATGCATGATTAAACTCTATGATGCAGATGAATAAGCAACAGTGGTCTACTGATGTGCTCTGGGGCCTTACCTGCACGCTCCTCATCCATTCTGTGGGTAGCACGCACCTCTCAATGCTATCTGCTGGGTCTTGTCTTTGCTGGTGGACAGGTGCTCCGAGGCTGGTGAGGAGCTCCTCAGCATGTGTCAGGGGGGCTGGATGGCATGAGCCCCCCTGTGGCTAGCTGGTCCCTCCTAACTGCAGCAGCATGCTGATGGGCATGGTGGATGATGTCAGTGCACCGATGTCAAACCTGCTCATAACTGCAGTTATGCAGGCCAACATCATTTACCCTGTGGATGAGCTTGTTTCACAAGGTGGTCCTCTCCTGCATATCATGGGCTGTGTGGCCATCAGGGTGTGGTAGTGCTGCATTAGGTAGTTTTTTATGACTTCATTTTCCTGGGGGGAATAAACTGGCAAACGCTGTCTAGACATGGTGCTTGAAAGACATAAAGCGGAAAAAAGGTCTGAGGACCTCATACTGCAAGGATATAATAGTTGTTAATTGACATCTCTGTGTGTCCCCCACCATATCTGCAACAATAATCTAAGCACACAACTCAGTTGGTAGATTTACAGCAAACCTACTGCTGGGACATGTATTGTACGACAAATTGTGCAATGTTTTTCTAGTCATGTTTCATGTTGAAACACTATAATTGGTGGCCTGTCGCTAACAATGTCACCTGCATGTCATTGTAAGGGCCACTATGGTTCCATATATGCATGTGTTCTGTTTGCTATGTGACTGCTTCAAATCAGGTGTTTTGTGTTAATGGGGATATCTATGCATGCTGTTAGACGTAATCCTGGATTGTGTGGGCTATTACTACCCACATATGTTCTATAACTGTGACACAATAGCATGTTTGGGAAGCCTGTTCCCAGCAGAATCACCTCTCCCACCTCATCTGGCCATGTTACCAGGCCACAGCACATCTGGGAACCACACAGGGACCTCATCATCTGCTTGTCCTGCACTACCTTCAGGTGGTACCACCTCAGGAGATGGTATTTATCCCTCCCCCCGGAAGTACACACAGATAGGATCCTGTCACCCAAAGTCAGGTCCAGGATCTGGTGCATAGGGAGCTCCACAGAGACTTGGGGGATGTACTA